>NC_031770.1:38213048-38228831 GCF_001522545.3 Parus major | reverse complement strand
GAAGGAGAAGGAGAAGGAGAAGGAGAAGGAGAAGGAGAAGGAGAAGGAGAAGGAGAAGGAGAAGGAGAAGGAGAAGGAGAAGGAGAAGGAGAAGAACCCAGCCAACTCTTTGTTCTTCTCAAGTACCCAATAAGTACCAGCAGCCAGGTTTCCCCTGCAGCTAATGGGGAAAGTCCTATAGGTGAGAAGGAACAAAAGGCAGGACACTTAACCCCCAACATTATTGAAACCATGTAATGCTCCTGAGGGCACTTGAGTACTGCTGGCATTGGATACCACTGGTGGAGGAAGCAGCATGGAAATCTTCTGCTAACAGCTCAGCTCAATCCCAGGAAACTCCATGCATACACAGAGGTCTGCTCATGCCTGTGCCCTGTATTACTGGATGAAGATTTTATTTTTGGTTAGCTTTTATCTGGATGACCCTGATGCAAATCTCACTTGGAGTACAAAATTTCTATGAGTTTGGCATGTAGGGTGGAAATTATGTGAAGGGCACCTCCCCACAGATGACTCTACTGTATATCTGACATTGTCACATCTATCTCCCTCCAGATGCCAGAAATTAAGAGACAGAAATATGTCTAGAGCACAGTGCATCAGACTTACTTCATTCTTGTTTCAGGATGAGACAAATATCTCTCAAGGGAACTGTTTCTTTCTGGCCACCTCAGGGAGGCCATGTTTGTAGGCATCTCCATTATTGATATATTCCTTTAACCAAATAAAGTGTACTGCAGATACTCCTGCCTTCAATTTATCCTTTATAATCCAAGGTGGCACAGACATTTTCCTTTTGCAGAGATGTTGTGAAATTTAAATGCAGTAATGCATGGCATCTATGTGGAGAGGTGAGAGCAGTAGGGTAATGCTTATCAAACTGTGAGCATGATGAGCTGCCCTCCAAAGGCTGTCAGGGAGCAGTTCCTCTGGCACTGGCACCTCTGGTCATGAGCAACACAGGGAGTCATCTCCATTGCCTCGTCTTTAGCATGAGTTGCTAGTAACATGGGCAGATCATAAAGTTGCAGTAAAGGCAACAGACAAACCTCCAGCCTACATGGATGCTGAAGTTCCTCAAGAAAAGTCACAGTCATACATTAGCAGAAAGTAAAGATACTGTGATATTATTGTCAAGGGAGACAATGGAAAGAGAGTTTGATATAAAATGTATTTTTAATTCCTTTTTATTGAAATTGCTTTGCTGTGTTTACATTTATCTCTATCACACACACACCAAAAAAATCCAGGATTGTAGCAAAACTATATTTATTTTCAGTCTGTGTTATAAGAGAGAGGCTTTAATTTTGCCAAAAAGCAATGGGTTTACTGAGACCCTTTTTAAAAAAAAAACAAAACAAAGACCAAAAAATTTCTTGTCCAAATACAAGGAAGCTGCACTGGAATATTTTTTTCACATGTCAGTTTAGGAAATTAATTTTACTACTTGCTTTTGCAAGATCAGGAGTTCATCCAAATTACTGAGCATGTGTCTGTTTGAATATTATATTTTTCTCTAGAACCTTGTTCATGAAACTCATTCTGTTGACCACATTCTTCATTTTTAAGATTCTAGTCTTACTTTTTTCCTAATTTATGAAATTTTTAATCAGTCACACTTCTGTGTTACCGCTTTCTTGATCTAAACATGGGAATAAATAGTTGTTTACAAGGCACAAAAATGTATCACAATAATTAAGGCAAGGCTGGGGCTCTGCTGGTTTGCTTACATTGCTGTGGAAGAATATGCATACTTAGGAAAACTCACCTTCAGAAAAAGATAACTCCTTGCAGGTACAAAACATTTCTTTTTTCAATATATTTTAGCATATTTGCCAAAATCTCTGACAGTATCCTGTATTGCTCAGGTGGATTTGAAAGAGTGCTTTCCCCTCTTGGCCTCTCACAGGCGCACACAGGTACACGTGCACACCTGCACAAACACACACACCAGGGCAAGTGCACTGAAAGTTCATCAGGCATTTCAGTATGTGTTAGGCCCCACAATTCAAAGTTGGTTTTTGTGTAAGGAGGTTAGGACTTTGACTGACTTTCTATGGCATACAGAGAATGAAAAGTACAGTAAAGCATGCTAAAGACTAGACACCTGATAACAGTACATCAGCAGCTAATTGCTATGTACACCATACAGCTGCAAATGAAACACAGCAAGAGACTTGAACAGATTCTGTTATATAAGATTTTAGAAATGGTCTGAGAACAAAGCTAGAAATTCAGAGAAAAACAACCCAAAAAAATTAAAATAACAAAACAAACATTTGGAAGCCCTATGGAGTTTTTAACAATTTTCTGGCTGGAAGGGTCTTCCTATAATTTTTTTCAATGACAGTGTTGTACCTCCTCAGGTTGGAAAGAACTCCTGGCTGCTTTTGCAACCCAGACTAGCAGCAGTGATGGTCACATAATGCAGGACCCTCCACTTTTTCTCATAGCTACTCTGCATTGCAAGAGTGAGAGGTGAAAGGGGGCTGAATCTGGGCACTGGTGCAGAGCAGGCTATGGGGCATAAAGAGGCTCCTTTTGCTTTGTCTGTGCTCACAGCATTAAATAATCATCTCTAACATGTTTTGCTGTACATATGGGATGCTCTTGTTCCCTCCTCAACAGGCATTAGGGTAACTAATGGAGCTGGTTTCTTCTGGGCTGCACAAAACCCAGTGCTCCAGGGTTGTCCCCCATCCTTCTTTTGGAGAGGTTGCCCTAAGACACTCTCAAGCTTCACACAATCTGCAGGAGATACTTGTCAAACCTTAGGACATTTGAGCGCATTCCAAATGTCCAAATGGGGCTTCATCTTGCTCAGTTAAAGAGGATGTCTTGTTTTTTATAAATTATGTGTAAGGTCCTGTCGTAATATGATGTTTTTGTGGAGGTAAGATGTATATGCCCTTGGGTAAAGGGAAGACTATAACTAGGCAATGATGTCAGCACACAAAGAAATTAAAGCAATACCAATTTCCTCACAAGTGCTCTATGCTTGCATAAAAGAGTGGGCCACGTCTTCTTGTGTGGAGGAAAGTAGAGAAGCTGTTCAAACTAATTTCAGATAAACCACTCCTGTATGACTTTTTTGAGAATTATTAATATTGAAGATGAATAGCAATCAAAGACAGACACAATTACTTCCCATTTTGTTAAATGTACAATTTACAATAGTGCTAGTCTTTAAGGTGTTGTATAGTTTGGGTTTTTTTCCTTTTGTTGATAAAGGCTATTTGTAAAAAATGTTGCTATTAAGCCATTTTCAATCCCTCATCTCCCTTGCACATATGGCAAAACATAATGAGTTTTCAATCTGGAAAAATATTTAGCATCCTAAAAATTATCTCTAGGTTGATTTGAAGAATTCATCCACCTGTTTTCCTGAAGCCTTACTGAGATGTGTACTGTTTCTGACATATTGTATATTATAGTGCCTCATTCAGAAATACAAACACCTTATAGATAAAGAATATCAAAGTGATAAATAACTTTTCTGTTTGGAAGATAACTTTTCTATTGACAATATTTTTGAGCCCATGAAAAATAGAAAAGAGACTAATTTAACAAAACATCTTTTAAAGCAAACTCAAAAGTTTGCAGTGTAAAATATAGCCAATTATTGTTTAGTCCTCTAAGCTGTTGACATTGCATAGTTCTTTTTCACAATGCAGCCTCATGCAGCCTCAGCCCATAGCCTTTCCTGGTTCAGACTCTGCAGCCAGGCTTTGAACAAAAAGCGTGTTCCTCTAAGTGTGCTGGTGACCACCCATGGTGGCTGAGTGCTCAGGTCCCCCACCAGCAAGAAATCATGCTGGTTTTCTGCAAACATGCTCCAGAGCCTACACGTGGTCACTTTTCCTGCAGGGAGAATATTCATACAGTGAGGTACCATTCAAGGTGACTACTGATGGCAGAAGTACCATTCAGTGAGCCATAACTGCCTACAGGCTGATATATCATTGTATACAGCATAAGAGAGCAACACACGCTATGAATTCTCCAAAAAGCTCTGGAGTAGTTGATGCTACTTTGGAAATATGTTTAGGGCAACCAAGATTTGAATCTGCCTCCAATTTGGTGAGAAAGTAGCAGCTGGTTTCAGACTCAGTGGATGGCAATGGAGGGGTTCCTCCAGGAAACAAATTTACCACTTATTTGTATTTATATAATAACTACAATAGAATTATTATAGATACATATATAATTACATTTCCAAGCTTTGGTGGATATAACTTTACATGAATTGAAAGCATGAGAACAAAAAATGTGAGCTTGGTTTGATTCTTTTGTTTTCTCCCCAGTACAAATGTGGCACGGTACAAGCAGCTCTCAGATGGCTGCAAGTTAAATTTTGTGTCTCTCTGAAGTAAGAAGGCAATTTCATTGCAGCTGAGTGTTGTGCAGACAGGGCGGCTGTAAAAATCCTCAGTCATTTGTGTTAGTCACAGAAGTAATAACTTTATTACTGGAACAGAGGCAGATTGCTGATGTTTTGGGGTAATGCTTTTTCCTCTTCATATTTATTGTAATATTAGACAAGGTTTTACTGGTGTCACACAGACATTTGCTACTAACATTCAAAAGGATTTGGTCTTCTTGAGATATTCTGAGTTTAGATAATTTGAACATCTATTTTTTCTTTTATTTTTGTTGGATCTTATAAAATATTTTCTTATTGTTAACACACATCATTTTAGCATGTTGATTATTATATCTTCTCCTTTTTACCACACTGAAATTTTTTTATTTATACTCTTTGGTACAGTTTTATATTTCTCTCTTTCACCAGGTAGGTTACAGCTATGCTCGTATTTCCTCTTTTTAATTTTGTTTTCATGCTGCTAAGCAGAGCTGGTAATTTGGATGAATTCTTACTGCATTTTCAGGAAGAAAAACTGACTGAGCCCAGCACAAGTGGTCTGTAAAGCTGGAAGGGGCCTTTTCCACTGGGATGATCACACATTTGTATACTCTCACACTCACAAAATGGAAAATTGGTGAAAATGGAGAAGAGGATCATGAAAATCTGTGTAGCAATGTATGCATTTCATAGCAGTCCCCTGGACAAAAACAGTCAAGAGACCTAAAATTTTTTCCAGGAATTCTTACCTTAATATACAGCACTCATCTACTTCAGTTTTTACCTGCTGGAGTTATGTATAATTGATGTAGGGGTGGGGAAAGTCATCTGACATCAGCATAAGGAAAATGTTAAGCTCTCTCAGTTTCTAGCACATGATTTTTAAGACATTTTAATCCCCTCACTTTCAAGTTCGGATTTACTGGAGAGGTCAAGGGGTCATTAACACTTCCCCTGCTCCTTCACCATTAACAGGCAAACTCATCAAGGACTGGTGTTGGATACTATCATTTCACTAATGCACATACCTGTATTTGGGTTTTTTCCTCCAGTCAAGTCCTCATCATCCTATTTCTTTAACAGTATTTGAAGTTTAGAAATTTTCTTTCATTTAAATATCATCAGCTCAAAGCTCCAGTAACAGACCTTACTTTTTTTAGATGTTGCAGATGTTCTAGGAGGAAGAAAGGAGGCTTGTCCAAAATAGTTTTGCTTGCTATTGCAAGGACCAGAGCCTCAATGGAGAAGCTGTTTCACCCTGCTGCACAAATGATTGTACATCACTCTGTGGGCAGTAGAGAGGGGCAAGAACATCCCTAGGCAGCCTCTTGATGCAGATTGACAAAACAGATGAAACTAAAATGGGATAACTGGCACCACATCAAAAGTGGAAAAGCAAGGATAGTTCCTCTGCCTGCTGTAGAGGCAGGCTGATACCTGCCCACATATTTCTTTTTGAAAGTCATTCAAGGATGCACAGTTTTATGCAGCCAAATACTCCTCTGTAAATTTATTTAGCCATTTAGTGTCATTTTATGGTTATGTAAGTGAAGACAGAAGAATATGACATCATTAAGTGCATGCTCAGACACCAAGTTGAGTGGTGTGGTTGACACACCTCTGGATGCCATCCAGAGGGACCTGGACAAGCTCAGTAAGTGGTTGCATGGGAATCTCATGAGATTAAGGAAGACCAAGTGCACGGTGCTGCACCTGGATCAGGGCAACCTGTACTACCAATACAGACTGGGGCTGAACAGATCAAGAGCCTGCCAAGAAGGGCTTGGGGGTGCTGTGGATGAGGGGCTGGACATGGCCTGGCAGTATGCACTTGCAGCCCAGAAAACCAATCACACCCTGAGCTGCATCAAAAGCAGGGAGGGGATTTTCCCTCTCTGCCCTGCTCTCATGAGTGCCCACCTGCAGTGCTGCACCC
This sequence comes from Parus major, assembly GCF_001522545.3. NCBI lineage: Eukaryota > Metazoa > Chordata > Aves > Passeriformes > Paridae > Parus > Parus major. The sequence continues at coordinate 38,222,532 of NC_031770.1, read as the reverse complement.
AGCTTTGGGGGCCTCAGCACAGGACATCGACTTCTCGGAGTGAGCCCAGAAGAGGACCACTAAGAAGATTAGAGGAATGGAGGACCTCTCCTGTGAGGAAAGGGGAAAAGAGTTTGGACTGTTCAGACTGGAGAAGGGAAGACTGACCCCAGAGTGACCTATCTGTGGCCTTCCAGCACCTGAAGGGAGCCCAGAGCTCTGGTGGAGAGAGGCTGTTTACAAGAGCATGACAGGACAAGGGAGAATGGCTTCAAATGACAGAGAGTAGGTTTAGATTAGAAGTTGTGTAAGGGTGGTGAGGCACTGAATGGGTTTCCAGGAGAAGTTGTTCATGTCCCAGGAGGTGTTCAAGGCCAGGATTGATTTGGCTCTGAGCAATCTGGGCTAGTGAAGGGTGTCCCTGCCCATGACAGGAAGGTTGGAATGGGATGATTGCTAAGGTCTCTTCCAACCCAAACCATCGTGTGATTCTGTGATTGTATGATACTATCACATGGGGCCTATTAAGCCAGTTAAGAGTTTTCTGTGTGACTTCTTCAGTGTTTTCTTAAGAGTAAGCTTGTTTGTCTTTTAGATGGAAAAATTTGTGTTTCAGGGGCTACCTGTTTTGGCTATCTTGCTCTGTGGAAATACAAAAAAAAATACCCAAAACACAACCCACATAAACTGAATATATGAAGTCATAAAGGAGCTGACTTCCGGTTTGTTTTGTTTTTTTTACTTTAATTGCAATTGACTGTAATCAATAGAAACTGAAATGATGACTATATGATACATAGTGAATGCAAGCTATATGGAAGAAAATGGCACATCACCTCAACATTAATTACTTAATGACACAAAGCTGATGATATAAAAACTGCTGTAGGTGGTCACAGTTGAGTATAGCCAGGCTGGTGTAACACTCTGAACTCCAACTATCCATTTGATGTTCTGCCTAAGGCTATATTCTTTTTTTTTTTTTTTTCTCCCTTCTTGAGACTGGTTTCTTTTTCATTCTTGTTTTCTGCTTCCTTCAGAATGTCTTGGCTTTCTCCAGCATAACCCTCCTGGGACAGACAAAGATAGAAAAACTTCAGTTTGCTGCTATTTTACACTCCTTTGCTTAGCCTCTTAAAATTGCTTAGTTGCTTTAGAGACAGTCGCTTTTTGGTATGTGAGGACAAGATGCCATGAGGCACATAGCAGAATAGTAAACCCAGGCTTTGATCTATTGCTAGAAATGGATGTGGGAAAAAAGAAAAAGGTTGAGCTTTTCTAAAAGATATATTTCTATATAAATAAATATATATTGAATACATATATATATATCTATGTATGTATGACTCTTGACAGGAGTAAACAGAAGTTAAAGATACCACAGCTCAAAGAAAATGGGTCAAGTGAAACCTACTAGTCTTCCTCTGACTCAGGCAAACTACCTACCAGCCCTGTTTAGCAATATACATGGATTGAAGCTTTCTGTGTGATCATCATTTTCATCCAAAACCAGGGTTACCAGAACTTCCATGTAGCTACAGGCCATTGTCACATGATCTCAGCTTCATGGCTTTCTCTGTGAGAGCTTGGCTCTTCTCATCCCCAACTGCCCCATTTGGGGAAGAGCTGAGCAGAGCCCTGGCAATTTGCTGAGCTGTTCTGGCCATGATTTGCAGGGAGTCCATCACCTGCTGACACATACCTGCCATTCATCTCATATTGAAATCCCTCACTCAAGTCTCTTATTTACAAAAAAGGGGGTTGGAGGCAAAAAGAACACACTGTTTCCCTCTTCTAGATATCTTTTAAATGTTTTAAATGACATTTTGTTTCCTGCTCAGGTTTATTTATATACATTAGCACATCAGAAAAGTGACTGGCAATGTTAAATGCTATGATTTGAATTAGTGGTTTGTGTAGCATCCAAATAATCTGAATAAAGTACATTACAAAATGCTGGAAATTGACATTACATCTATGTTGATGCACATTTCAGCTGCCAAGAAAAGAGCAGTTTGGCTGAAGCATCCAACAAAATCTGCTTAGTGGGTCTTCCTTGGCGAGAGCCCACAAAGCAGATTGCTTTCATACAGTACTCCCTTAATCACTGTAAAGAGGTTTCAGAGAGATTAATAATAACTAGTGCAGTTGTTACACCCACGCACAGTGACTCAGACACACGGCCCAGGGAGAGTCTTTACCTGTGTGGGCCACACAGACGCATGCCAATATTTAGTCCAATAAAGTTGTCTTTCCAGCAGCATGAATGATAATCTTGGAGGTAGATGATGACAGGGCCTGTCAAACAAGCCCCTATACTGAGACACAGCCCAATACATAACAGCATCTCACTGGAGCCACATTAAAGGCTGCACTGAAATCCTCTCACTCACTCTCTCTCACCTTCTCTCTCAAATATCGGCAACGCTGATTAAAACAAAATAATACCTAGTCCCAGCGTCGTGCTGTGCTGCAGCAAGAGGACTCTAAGAGTAATGAGGGCCCATTTGGTTTAAATGAATTTTTGGCCAGCGTTTCTGAGCACAGGGCTGAGGCAGCTGGCTGTTAGTCAGACGCGATGCCGGCAGGAGGTGATCAGACAGTGCGGTGGCAGCGGTGGGTGGTGTGGGAGTTCTGAGCTGCTGCTGCTCCTCATGTTAAATGTGTGCATTGCCTTGGTGCTACTGACCCTGTGCTGGCCACAGCAAACACCCATCCATGGTTTTGTTGCTTTTGGACCTGTTATCTAACTTAAATTCTGTGGGGTTTATGTTACCTTATCCCCTATTCCTGACGTAAAAGAGCAGCAATTGTGATTTGGTTAAACTCCCTGGGAAGGGGGAGTGCTCAGGAATACTCTATCCCAGTCTTTAGTCAGATACAGATTAGCAGAGAACAGTAATTCAGTGGCCCTTACAGAGCAAGTTCCATGTATCAATCGGAGTTAACTAATTAGGGATTGCCTCCAGCTTGCAGCTCATTTGATAGCAAAGCTCCTATTGACTTCATGGAACGGGAGATTGTGGAAACCTTGGACTAGAGGCAAGAGTAAGTCAACCATAACATTATCTGTGGAAACAAAAGCCTTCCAACAAGAGAACCAGAGATGAATTGAGGACAATTAGAAAGTATTTGAGCTCTCATTCCTACCTGCAATATGGTAGGAGGTCAGGCTCTGAATTAATTAATTTTGTGGTCAAACAGACATAAGGCAACAAGACACTTTGGAGAGGAAAAGCCAGAGTCCTCTTTGGCTAACTTGTTCTCCTTTGTGGTTGGACTCAATGATCTTAAAAGTCTTTTCTAGCCTAAATTATTCTATGATCCTTTTCTATGAAAAGCAGGAGAAACTGCTCCTTTTCTGACCTTCAGCATCTCCCTGTGGAGAAAGGGCACAGAATTTATTTGGGGCGGTTGTCTGGCTTACCTAACCTTACCTAAGGTTTTCTTTTCAAGTGTTTCTCTATCCCCTCCACTCCCAGGCCACACAGAGACAATTACAAGAATAGGAGGAGGGCCAAACTCACAACAAAGTGTGAAATACAATGTGAAACTGAAAAAAAGGTTTGGTTTTCTTGTTTTAAGAGGAGAAGTCAAACAGAGATTTAGCTTGAACTTTTGTTTAAAGTTTTTGTCCTTTTGGTAACCTGCAGAAAAGCAAGAAGAGCTTCAATGGTTAGAAAAATTTTCAGACTGGGAATCACATCAAAAAATTTTTGCTATCCATCCTGAAGCTGTATTAGCTCACTCCCACTATTTTTGCTATGAATTAGGCTGCTTCTTTAAATTTATAGTGTTCAGTGCTGCCATTGTCTGCACTGTACACAGCTAACCAGTTTAGTTACAGACTGGCTGGATAAGGGCAGTGTTTCAATAGTCAGTCTCCTAAAAGGATCTATAGAGCCTAAAATAAATTAAAAACTGACATACTATTTTAAATTCCAGGCTATTTGACAGAAAAATAGCATGCAATACATATATATTATAAAGTGTGAAGGTGCCTGAATTTATGAAATGTGAGTGTGGAAAGACAAAACTGATTTTTTTTTTTTTTGTTTTTCAGAATTCTATATTTTTATTGAAATTGGCAGCTTCAATTAATTTACTTAGGTGAATTAATTTGACTTTGGTGCAAGCCACATGTGTTTTAGAATTCTGTATGTTGTTTGTCTTGTTTGTTTTGCATAATCTGCCAGAAGCTACATTGCAGAGGCCCCCAAAGAGCCTCTGTGGCACAAATGGTATGATGTGCTATTATGTACAGAAGACTCTCTTCACCTGAAGTCACTTTCATATTTTCCGACTCAATGGGAAGAGTTGTAAAATAAGAAGAAGAAATAAAGAGCTCAGCCTATAGGCTTGTTTTAATACAGTAGAAAGAAAGAGCAAGTAAATTGATAAAGAAGTTAGAAAGATGAAGGAAATGGGGAGGAAGGGAGAAGAGACTAGCATGATCAATAGTTTGCTGAAGGGAGCACTGCTGTCATGAGGTCTGCACTCACAAAATAAGAGATGAAGATAGAACTACACCACTAGAAGCCACGTAAGGTCAGGGAAAACCCACAGAGTGTGGGCTGTCCAGTGCATCATGTGGGACAGCAGTGAGAAGGTGATTTAATGACAAAACAACTATAGGAAAAGTATAGCTTAGAAGTCACTGTTTAAAATTATTTAAAGTAGTGTTACTAATATTGTTATGGGGGATAGTTTTTTTCCCCTCCATTCATTGATAACATTTCTCTTTAAGTGAAAACCTCTCTGGTAAATGCTATGAAGAATAATTTCAAAATACACAGTATATTGGAAAATTGATGCTTCACAGATTTATTGTTACCAGTAAATTTATTAACTAATTTTCCAGCAATAAAAATTTAAATAGTTAACTTGGATATGTAGTCCATTTCTTTCATGTCCACAAATCTGCTTGAATATTCCTTCCTTATTTTTAATTTTAACTTACTTTGATGATAATTTCCAGAAACTGTTGGTTGTTTGTGAGCAGCTTTCTGTAGGTTTAAAAAAAAACAAAACAAAAAACTAAAGAAAAACCAAACAAAAAAAACCCCAAAACCCCCGAAACCTAACCCTAACCAACACCAAAACAATATCTAACCAGTCTGGATTTAATGTGTTATTCACGTGGTATTCTTGTGCTTCTACTGAATAATTATGTGTCTGTGAAAGTGTTTGGTGGAAATTTAATGTATTCCAAATCTGCTAGCAGTAAAAACTTTAAATATTGACTGTTCTGAAGTACATTTTTGACAGTAATTTTTTCTTCCAGAATATTTATATGAAGAAAACATAAAATGGACAGAAACACTGTCAATAAAAAACTGAAAAAAATCTTTGTCAGTTCTTTTCAGATAACTGCAATAGCTCATTATCTTCTTCCTCCAACTGGTGAAAAATTCTTATTCTAGCTGTTTATTGAGGACATAAACCAAAGCCATGTTCTAATTACCTTTGCAAATCACTGTAGTGCTTAATTTTGATTTTTTTCTTAAAGTTATCTCTGTGCAGAGAAAAGCACAGAGGGAAATTTCCACTTGCTCCCCTCCTTGCCACACCTAGCAGAAATTCATAGAGGATTTTAATATGTTTTATGTGCTCCCCTGTCCTTTCCCTTCCACCAGAGTGTGAAGCATCTGCATATGACATCATTATTGGGGATGACTTTACAATGAATGCAATAATGTAAGTAAAATGGCCTTTTCAGCACCTGCTGTGCCCACTGAAAAGATTGCTCCTCTTCATGGCCTGTTGGCCTGTGGTTCCTCACTACAGGCATGGTGAGATGGGAGAGCTGTGTGACACATCTGTCTGTCACTGACTGAGAGGAGCCTTGGCACCTCTGTACCTGTACAAATCTGTGCGTGGAACTGTGCCTGACTATGTGAGGGGAACCTCCCATGAAATTAGTGGGAATGGGAAGGGGCAGTGTATCCAAACCCTGCCTGGCCTACCTTTTCTGAAACCAAAAATAAAGTTACATGCATGTTCTGTTGTCATTTCCAGACTGCCCTTCTCTCTGTGAGTTAATAGTGTGTGTATCCCTTTGTAGCAAACGCTATAGTGGGAGTTAACGCTTCGGAGAGTCCACAGAGTGTTGGAGGTCAGAGAGCCAAAGACACCCTTCTGTTTATCCCCTTGCAGTAAGGCAGGATTTAAATGCTCATTCTGAGACTCTCCCTTCCAGCCTCCCCTGACCCAGCTTGGAGCTGACTGTGGCTAATTAAAAGAGAATAAATATGTCAGTGCTGACTCCAGGGATAATGCGGACAGGCCTTTATTTCCAGTTTTCAGATGCTGAACTGTGATGAAATGGTAACAGTGACATAGCCCTTCACAGTCCTATTAAGTCTGCTTTATACAGCCAGTATACAAAATCTGATGGAATGAATGACCTTGACTGTACTTCCCTTCACTCCTTAGATATAACCCAACGTACCCTAGCTGGGATAGATGCTACTGGCACCTCAAACAAAAGCTATTTTTCCCATCATAATTTTTTTTAGCAACACAGCATATCTGCTGCTCTTATGTGCCCTTGTCATGACCAGTCCTTCAGTTTTCTGGAGGGAAATGCAGTCCTACTAGTCCTCAAATTTCAAATTTGCATGCATTCCTGTATCAGGAACTTACAGAAGAAACTATGAGGACAGCATCACATTTGGTCTGTGAGAAGACACGGTATCAGAATGTGTCCTTGTAGCAGGCACTGTGATTTAGGAATCAAGAGGCAAAGCACCAAACTGATGCAATCATCAGCTAGCTGGGCTGAGCATATAAGCCAGTGAACTGCCAAGGGCTGCCAAGCTGAAGGAGCACAGAACCATAAACCTGCCTTCAGAAACACCACAAGGTGCGAACTTCAGGCTTGTCAGTCTGTACCACTGTCCAATACTAGAATGAATAAATCATTATGTTAGAAATTAAACTCAGCTTTCAGCCTGACTGGGATGGTGCCAGCCTGTGTCTGAAGTGTGCCTGAGGGGACAGCAAGCTGCAGGATGGTGAGCTGAGCAATTCATGATAACTTGTTCTGCTACCACCCTCAGCCATCCTAAGCAGGTCAACAATACAGAGTTTGTTCAGACAAGGGACTAAGACAGAAAGATAGCTCAGAAGTGTATCTTTCTCCTTGCTGTAATTTCCTCTCTGCCAGGTTCCTGGGAACATGACATACGTTTTGTAGATCGTAGGTGTCAGGGAAAATGGCATGGGCCATTTGCCTCCCTGCCCGTGTGTTTGCCCACGTCTGTTCATTTGCCCTTCCTCTATCTTCTCTGGTCTGAGGCTTTTTTCATGGTATCAGCTGCTTTGACTCAGTTACTTTTTATAACCTACACAGCTTGCTTTTTTTTTTTTTTTTTAAGATGAAGATGGGGCTATTTCTACACTGTGTCTGGATTTGAGAAGCTATTTGTAAAAGAAGGGAGAATTGAACTCACACAAGTGAACTGAGACCCTATGCCCTGAGTGCTTAACCCAGGCTTCTTAGTTGTAGAAGCCCAGAGGAAGGGGAGAGAACTCTGAAGTTACTGGTTGACTAAATAAATGATCTATCCCTATTGTATGCCTTCAAGCCTTCTTAAAGAGCTACATAAAGTAGCAAAAGTGCCACATAAAATGTTACTGGATTTAAATCTCTGGAGATTAGCCAGCTGCTAAACATCACAATAGCAAATCAACTCTGTTATCTAAAGCACAGATTCTAATGAGACTGACCATCCCACTGGGCTGCACAGGATCATACAAAACTAAATCCAGTTGAGCAGAGTTGAGAAGTTTAGTCCATTGGGCACTATTCTCTCAGCTGCACAAAGCACACTTTCTCATTGATAGAAAAAACAGGCTTGTGTGTTGAGATTTTCAGGCAAAATTTCTCTCCTAGTTCTGCTGGTGTCACTGGAGTGACATGAGTTATTAAAGCACTACGGCTGTCTATAAAATTCAGCACATGGAAGATACATGTACTGGCCTATGTACTGCTTCTCAAAACAAAATATAAACAAAGCCAAACCAGCAGGATTAGGACATAATGAGAAAAATTTTCTGACAGAATGATTTGCTTCTAAGCACAATGCTGCCAATGTGTGATTTTAGTGTGGTGTTAAGGGATTTTAAGGAAATCAACCTCCTTCTACTTCCTTTCTATGGAAACATGAACTTACTGAAATTGTTGTACTTTTTAAGCATAAATCATAGTGAAAAGTAACTGATAAGAAACACATTTTTTATCTGCTTTCAGGCATTTGTTCTTTCCAGTCTAATATTCTGCTAATGACTAATCAGTCTGATAACTTTTAGGGATAGAGTTTGCTATTTTGGGCTATTCCCCTAGATGAAAGTTATTTCTATAGTAGCTATTCTTAGGAGCATTTATGAAAAAAAGGGAATGAGTGAAGCACCAGTAGAGGAGTGACTCACCACAGCACTACTAATTGCCAACCGAAAAAAAAGTCTTTTGCTTTATGAATAAGGAAATCAGCTGCATTTAGAAAAAACAAAACACCCTATATATTTGAGAACCAAACACTGCTCATGATCTTTTGATATTAAATCCATGTGGGATGGGTACACAACTAAAATCAGTGACAGACAAGCATCTGAAATTACTCCTTTCTAGATCTATATCTCTCCCCAGCATTCACCTGCCAACCCAATTTTCCATTGCTCTTGCCTCTTTTTTTGCCATCTCTGCAACATCTGCTTGCTTTTCATTTTTTCATCTGCTGTTGTTCCACAGCTTGAAATATGTTAAGTAAAAAGTAGCTAAAGGTACTGCTAGCAGCCTGCAAAAATTTCAATTTCTAGGTCTCTGGCTAGGATCCAGGAAGGTCAGTGGCAACTGAAAGTCATTACCACCTCATGCCTGCTTGCTGACCTCAGTGACATTAATTGTTGGATGGCCACAGCAGCAATCTCAGCAGAGGAATCACCCACTCTGTGCTGAAATCAGGCCGTCCTTCCCCCTGAAGAGTCAAGGTCATGGCAGGGCTGTCTCCAAGAAGCTACAGAAACAGACACCTTCATCTTCCTCTTCCCTTTAAATATATTAAATTACTCATTATTTTTATTTTCCACCTTATACAAAGGTAGCATGAGAGCTAAGGCTATGCAGAACTGAGGCTGTGCCTTAATGTGTTTAAGTACTCTGCAAATGACTTAACAATAAGCATTACCCTATGTAACTAAATAAACTAAAAAATTATGGGTACAGAGCTCAGAGCTTATTGAGATGATACACGTTATCTTGCTCTCCAGGCAACTGGATAGCTTGATGTGTCCAGGGAAAGAGAAAGAGAAGAAAAAGTCTCCATGTCTCAAGCTGCAGCTTGATCACAGCCACTTACAGGAGAGCTGAAGAGCTGTTTTCCCCTTTATTTCTCTCTTTTTATGTTATTTGTGACCTGTCAGGACTAGGAACTAGTTTTTCCTTTAGTTTTCATATCTAAAATAAAATCAGCAAAATCCTTCCTTCCTTCCTGCCTTCCTGCCT